>NW_028254628.1:0-28437 GCF_964263255.1 Lissotriton vulgaris
TCACTTTAAACATGCTAATTTTAGCTCTAACACTGATGATCCACCTACAAATGTGAACTGACGTTCAAAAATAAAACATTTGAAAACGGACCATTTTCCACATTTCTGAAGCATGACGTAATGGGGGGGTGTTATCTCTTTTGTCGAAAATCAGCCGTTTTTGCTCGAACATTAAATGCCTCCAAATGGTATTTAATTAACTTCCCGGGGTGAAGAAACCCTTTTTGAGAACTCAGAGTGAGTAAATTGGCCATTTTCATGCACTTTTAACCATTCCATAAATCTTGTGTTTTGGGCCCCTGGAAGCATGAAAATCACTTTAAACATGCTAATTTTAGCTCTAACACTGATGATCCACCTACAAATGTGAACTGACGTTCAAAAATAAAACATTTGAAAACGGACCATTTTCCACATTTCTGAAGCATGACGTAATGGGGGGGTGTTATCTCTTTTGTCGAAAATCAGCCGTTTTGCTCGAACATTAAATGCCTCCAAATGGTATTTAATTAACTTCCCGGGGTGAAGAAACCCTTTTTGAGAACTCAGAGTGAGTAAATTGGCCATTTTCATGCACTTTTAACCATTCCATAAATCTTGTGTTTTGGGCCCCTGGAAGCATGAAAATCACTTTAAACATGCTAATTTTAGCTCTAACACTGATGATCCACCTACAAATGTGAACTGACGTTCAAAAATAAAACATTTGAAAACGGACCATTTTCCACATTTCTGAAGCATGACGTAATGGGGGGGTGTTATCTCTTTTGTCGAAAATCAGCCGTTTTTGCTCGAACATTAAATGCCTCCAAATGGTATTTAATTAACTTCCCGAGCCCCTGGAAGCATGAAAATCACTTTAAACATGCTAATTTTAGCTCTAACACTGATGATCCACCTACAAATGTGAACTGACGTTCAAAAATAAAACATTTGAAAACGGACCATTTTCCACATTTCTGAAGCATGACGTAATGGGGGGGTGTTATCTCTTTTGTCGAAAATCAGCCGTTTTTGCTCGAACATTAAATGCCTCCAAATGGTATTTAATTAACTTCCCGGGGTGAAGAAACCCTTTTTGAGAACTCAGAGTGAGTAAATTGGCCATTTTCATGCACTTTTAACCATTCCATAAATCTTGTGTTTTGGGCCCCTGGAAGCATGAAAATCACTTTAAACATGCTAATTTTAGCTCTAACACTGAT
Source organism: Lissotriton vulgaris (assembly GCF_964263255.1). Classification (NCBI taxonomy): domain Eukaryota; kingdom Metazoa; phylum Chordata; class Amphibia; order Caudata; family Salamandridae; genus Lissotriton; species Lissotriton vulgaris. Next base: position 1,206 of record NW_028254628.1, read on the forward strand.
GATCCACCTACAAATGTGAACTGACGTTCAAAAATAAAACATTTGAAAACGGACCATTTTCCACATTTCTGAAGCATGACGTAATGGGGGGGTGTTATCTCTTTTGTCGAAAATCAGCCGTTTTTGCTCGAACATTAAATGCCTCCAAATGGTATTTAATTAACTTCCCGGGGTGAAGAAACCCTTTTTGAGAACTCAGAGTGAGTAAATTGGCCATTTTCATGCACTTTTAACCATTCCATAAATCTTGTGTTTTGGGCCCCTGGAAGCATGAAAATCACTTTAAACATGCTAATTTTAGCTCTAACACTGATGATCCACCTACAAATGTGAACTGACGTTCAAAAAAAAAACATTTGAAAACGGACCATTTTCCACATTTCTGAAGCATGACGTAATGGGGGGGTGTTATCTCTTTTGTCGAAAATCAGCCGTTTTGCTCGAACATTAAATGCCTCAAAATGGTATTTAATTAACTTCCCGAGCCCCTGGAAGCATGAAAATCACTTTAAACATGCTAATTTTAGCTCTAACACTGATGATCCACCTACAAATGTGAACTGACGTTCAAAAATAAAACATTTGAAAACGGACCATTTTCCACATTTCTGAAGCATGACGTAATGGGGGGGTGTTATCTCTTTTGTCGAAAATCAGCCGTTTTTGCTCGAACATTAAATGCCTCCAAATGGTATTTAATTAACTTCCCGAGCCCCTGGAAGCATGAAAATCACTTTAAACATGCTAATTTTAGCTCTAACACTGATGATCCACCTACAAATGTGAACTGACGTTCAAAAATAAAACATTTGAAAACGGACCATTTTCCACATTTCTGAAGCATGACGTAATGGGGGGGTGTTATCTCTTTTGTCGAAAATCAGCCGTTTTTGCTCGAACATTAAATGCCTCCTAATGGTATTTAATTAACTTCCCGAGCCCCTGGAAGCATGAAAATCACTTTAAACATGCTAATTTTAGCTCTAACACTGATGATCCACCTACAAATGTGAACTGACGTTCAAAAATAAAACATTTGAAAACGGACCATTTTCCACATTTCTGAAGCATGGACGTAATGGGGGGGTGTTATCTCTTTTGTCGAAAATCAGCCGTTTTTGCTCGAACATTAAATGCCTCCAAATGGTATTTAATTAACTTCCCGGGGTGAAGAAACCCTTTTTGAGAACTCAGAGTGAGTAAATTGCCATTTTCATGCACTTTTAACCATTCCATAAATCTTGTGTTTTGGGCCCCTGGAAGCATGAAAATCACTTTAAACATGCTAATTTTAGCTCTAACACTGATGATCCACCTACAAATGTGAACTGACGTTCAAAAATAAAACATTTGAAAACGGACCATTTTCCACATTTCTGAAGCATGACGTAATGGGGGGGTGTTATCTCTTTTGTCGAAAATCAGCCGTTTTTGCTCGAACATTAAATGCCTCCAAATGGTATTTAATTAACTTCCCGGGGTGAAGAAACCCTTTTTGAGAACTCAGAGTGAGTAAATTGGCCATTTTCATGCACTTTTAACCATTCCATAAATCTTGTGTTTTGGGCCCCTGGAAGCATGAAAATCACTTTAAACATGCTAATTTTAGCTCTAACACTGATGATCCACCTACAAATGTGAACTGACGTTCAAAAATAAAACATTTGAAAACGGACCATTTTCCACATTTCTGAAGCATGACGTAATGGGGGGGTGTTATCTCTTTTGTCGAAAATCAGCCGTTTTTGCTCGAACATTAAATGCCTCCAAATGGTATTTAATTAACTTCCCGAGCCCCTGGAAGCATGAAAATCACTTTAAACATGCTAATTTTAGCTCTAACACTGATGATCCACCTACAAATGTGAACTGACGTTCAAAAATAAAACATTTGAAAACGGACCATTTTCCACATTTCTGAAGCATGACGTAATGGGGGGGTGTTATCTCTTTTGTCGAAAATCAGCCGTTTTTGCTCGAACATTAAATGCCTCCAAATGGTATTTAATTAACTTCCCGGGTGAAGAAACCCTTTTTGAGAACTCAGAGTGAGTAAATTGGCCATTTTCATGCACTTTTAACCATTCCATAAATCTTGTGTTTTGGGCCCCTGGAAGCATGAAAATCACTTTAAACATGCTAATTTTAGCTCTAACACTGATGATCCACCTACAAATGTGAACTGACGTTCAAAAATAAAACATTTGAAAACGGACCATTTTCCACATTTCTGAAGCATGACGTAATGGGGGGGTGTTATCTCTTTTGTCGAAAATCAGCCGTTTTTGCTCGAACATTAAATGCCTCCAAATGGTATTTAATTAACTTCCCGGGGTGAAGAAACCCTTTTTGAGAACTCAGAGTGAGTAAATTGGCCATTTTCATGCACTTTTAACCATTCCATAAATCTTGTGTTTTGGGCCCCTGGAAGCATGAAAATCACTTTAAACATGCTAATTTTAGCTCTAACACTGATGATCCACCTACAAATGTGAACTGACGTTCAAAAAAAAAAACATTTGAAAACGGACCATTTTCCACATTTCTGAAGCATGACGTAATGGGGGGGTGTTATCTCTTTTGTCGAAAATCAGCCGTTTTTGCTCGAACATTAAATGCCTCAAAATGGTATTTAATTAACTTCCCGGCCCCTGGAAGCATGAAAATCACTTTAAACATGCTAATTTTAGCTCTAACACTGATGATCCACCTACAAATGTGAACTGACGTTCAAAAATAAAACATTTGAAAACGGACCATTTTCCACATTTCTGAAGCATGACGTAATGGGGGGGTGTTATCTCTTTTGTCGAAAATCAGCCGTTTTTGCTCGAACATTAAATGCCTCCAAATGGTATTTAATTAACTTCCCGAGCCCCTGGAAGCATGAAAATCACTTTAAACATGCTAATTTTAGCTCTAACACTGATGATCCACCTACAAATGTGAACTGACGTTCAAAAATAAAACATTTGAAAACGGACCATTTTCCACATTTCTGAAGCATGACGTAATGGGGGGGTGTTATCTCTTTTGTCGAAAATCAGCCGTTTTTGCTCGAACATTAAATGCCTCCTAATGGTATTTAATTAACTTCCCGAGCCCCTGGAAGCATGAAAATCACTTTAAACATGCTAATTTTAGCTCTAACACTGATGATCCACCTACAAATGTGAACTGACGTTCAAAAATAAAACATTTGAAAACGGACCATTTTCCACATTTCTGAAGCATGACGTAATGGGGGGGTGTTATCTCTTTTGTCGAAAATCAGCCGTTTTTGCTCGAACATTAAATGCCTCCAAATGGTATTTAATTAACTTCCCGAGCCCCTGGAAGCATGAAAATCACTTTAAACATGCTAATTTTAGCTCTAACACTGATGATCCACCTACAAATGTGAACTGACGTTCAAAAATAAAACATTTGAAAACGGACCATTTTCCACATTTCTGAAGCATGACGTAATGGGGGGGTGTTATCTCTTTTGTCGAAAATCAGCCGTTTTTGCTCGAACATTAAATGCCTCCAAATGGTATTTAATTAACTTCCCGGGGTGAAGAAACCCTTTTTGAGAACTCAGAGTGAGTAAATTGGCCATTTTCATGCACTTTTAACCATTCCATAAATCTTGTGTTTTGGGCCCCTGGAAGCATGAAAATCACTTTAAACATGCTAATTTTAGCTCTAACACTGATGATCCACCTACAAATGTGAACTGACGTTCAAAAATAAAACATTTGAAAACGGACCATTTTCCACATTTCTGAAGCATGACGTAATGGGGGGGTGTTATCTCTTTTGTCGAAAATCAGCCGTTTTTGCTCGAACATTAAATGCCTCCAAATGGTATTTAATTAACTTCCCGGGGTGAAGAAACCCTTTTTGAGAACTCAGAGTGAGTAAATTGGCCATTTTCTTGCACTTTTAACCATTCCATAAATCTTGTGTTTTGGGCCCCTGGAAGCATGAAAATCACTTTAAACATGCTAATTTTAGCTCTAACACTGATGATCCACCTACAAATGTGAACTGACGTTCAAAAATAAAACATTTGAAAACGGACCATTTTCCACATTTCTGAAGCATGACGTAATGGGGGGTGTTATCTCTTTTGTCGAAAATCAGCCGTTTTTGCTCGAACATTAAATGCCTCCAAATGGTATTTAATTAACTTCCCGGGGTGAAGAAACCCTTTTTGAGAACTCAGAGTGAGTAAATTGGCCATTTCATGCACTTTTAACCATTCCATAAATCTTGTGTTTTGGGCCCCTGGAAGCATGAAAATCACTTTAAACATGCTAATTTTAGCTCTAACACTGATGATCCACCTACAAATGTGAACTGACGTTCAAAAATAAAACATTTGAAAACGGACCATTTTCCACATTTCTGAAGCATGACGTAATGGGGGGGTGTTATCTCTTTTGTCGAAAATCAGCCGTTTTTGCTCGAACATTAAATGCCTCCAAATGGTATTTAATTAACTTCCCGAGCCCCTGGAAGCATGAAAATCACTTTAAACATGCTAATTTTAGCTCTAACACTGATGATCCACCTACAAATGTGAACTGACGTTCAAAAATAAAACATTTGAAAACGGACCATTTTCCACATTTCTGAAGCATGACGTAATGGGGGGGTGTTATCTCTTTTGTCGAAAATCAGCCGTTTTTGCTCGAACATTAAATGCCTCCAAATGGTATTTAATTAACTTCCCGGGGTGAAGAAACCCTTTTTGAGAACTCAGAGTGAGTAAATTGGCCATTTTCATGCACTTTTAACCATTCCATAAATCTTGTGTTTTGGGCCCCTGGAAGCATGAAAATCACTTTAAACATGCTAATTTTAGCTCTAACACTGATGATCCACCTACAAATGTGAACTGACGTTCAAAAATAAAACATTTGAAAACGGACCATTTTCCACATTTCTGAAGCATGACGTAATGGGGGGGTGTTATCTCTTTTGTCGAAAATCAGCCGTTTTTGCTCGAACCTTAAATGCCTCCAAATGGTATTTAATTAACTTCCCGGGGTGAAGAAACCCTTTTTGAGAACTCAGAGTGAGTAAATTGGCCATTTTCATGCACTTTTAACCATTCCATAAATCTTGTGTTTTGGGCCCCTGGAAGCATGAAAATCACTTTAAACATGCTAATTTTAGCTCTAACACTGATGATCCACCTACAAATGTGAACTGACGTTCAAAAATAAAACATTTGAAAACGGACCATTTTCCACATTTCTGAAGCATGACGTAATGGGGGGGTGTTATCTCTTTTGTCGAAAATCAGCCGTTTTTGCTCGAACATTAAATGCCTCCAAATGGTATTTAATTAACTTCCCGAGCCCCTGGAAGCATGAAAATCACTTTAAACATGCTAATTTTAGCTCTAACACTGATGATCCACCTACAAATGTGAACTGACGTTCAAAAATAAAACATTTGAAAACGGACCATTTTCCACATTTCTGAAGCATGACGTAATGGGGGGGTGTTATCTCTTTTGTCGAAAATCAGCCGTTTTTGCTCGAACATTAAATGCCTCCAAATGGTATTTAATTAACTTCCCGAGCCCCTGGAAGCATGAAAATCACTTTAAACATGCTAATTTTAGCTCTAACACTGATGATCCACCTACAAATGTGAACTGACGTTCAAAAATAAAACATTTGAAAACGGACCATTTTCCACATTTCTGAAGCATGACGTAATGGGGGGTGTTATCTCTTTGTCGAAAATCAGCCGTTTTTGCTCGAACATTAAATGCCTCCAAATGGTATTTAATTAACTTCCCGAGCCCCTGGAAGCATGAAAATCACTTTAAACATGCTAATTTTAGCTCTAACACTGATGATCCACCTACAAATGTGAACTGACGTTCAAAAATAAAACATTTGAAAACGGACCATTTTCCACATTTCTGAAGCATGACGTAATGGGGGGGGGGTTATCTCTTTTGTCGAAAATCAGCCGTTTTTGCTCGAACATTAAATGCCTCCAAATGGTATTTAATTAACTTCCCGAGCCCCTGGAAGCATGAAAATCACTTTAAACATGCTAATTTTAGCTCTAACACTGATGATCCACCTACAAATGTGAACTGACGTTCAAAAATAAAACATTTAAAAACGGACCATTTTCCACATTTCTGAAGCATGACGTAATGGGGGGGTGTTATCTCTTTTGTCGAAAATCAGCCGTTTTTGCTCGAACATTAAATGCCTCCAAATGGTATTTAATTAACTTCCCGAGCCCCTGGAAGCATGAAAATCACTTTAAACATGCTAATTTTAGCTCTAACACTGATGATCCACCTACAAATGTGAACTGACGTTCAAAAATAAAACATTTGAAAACGGACCATTTTCCACATTTCTGAAGCATGACGTAATGGGGGGGTGTTATCTCTTTTGTCGAAAATCAGCCGTTTTTGCTCGAACATTAAATGCCTCCTAATGGTATTTAATTAACTTCCCGAGCCCCTGGAAGCATGAAAATCACTTTAAACATGCTAATTTTAGCTCTAACACTGATGATCCACCTACAAATGTGAACTGACGTTCAAAAATAAAACATTTGAAAACGGACCATTTTCCACATTTCTGAAGCATGACGTAATGGGGGGGTGTTATCTCTTTTGTCGAAAATCAGCCGTTTTTGCTCGAACATTAAATGCCTCCAAATGGTATTTAATTAACTTCCCGAGCCCCTGGAAGCATGAAAATCACTTTAAACATGCTAATTTTAGCTCTAACACTGATGATCCACCTACAAATGTGAACTGACGTTCAAAAATAAAACATTTGAAAACGGACCATTTTCCACATTTCTGAAGCATGACGTAATGGGGGGGTGTTATCTCTTTTGTCGAAAATCAGCCGTTTTTGCTCGAACATTAAATGCCTCCAAATGGTATTTAATTAACTTCCCGGGGTGAAGAAACCCTTTTTGAGAACTCAGAGTGAGTAAATTGGCCATTTTCATGCACTTTTAACCATTCCATAAATCTTGTGTTTTGGGCCCCTGGAAGCATGAAAATCACTTTAAACATGCTAATTTTAGCTCTAACACTGATGATCCACCTACAAATGTGAACTGACGTTCAAAAATAAAACATTTGAAAACGGACCATTTTCCACATTTCTGAAGCATGACGTAATGGGGGGGTGTTATCTCTTTTGTCGAAAATCAGCCGTTTTTGCTCGAACATTAAATGCCTCCAAATGGTATTTAATTAACTTCCCGGGGTGAAGAAACCCTTTTTGAGAACTCAGAGTGAGTAAATTGGCCATTTTCTTGCACTTTTAACCATTCCATAAATCTTGTGTTTTGGGCCCCTGGAAGCATGAAAATCACTTTAAACATGCTAATTTTAGCTCTAACACTGATGATCCACCTACAAATGTGAACTGACGTTCAAAAATAAAACATTTGAAAACGGACCATTTTCCACATTTCTGAAGCATGACGTAATGGGGGGTGTTATCTCTTTTGTCGAAAATCAGCCGTTTTTGCTCGAACATTAAATGCCTCCAAATGGTATTTAATTAACTTCCCGGGGTGAAGAAACCCTTTTTGAGAACTCAGAGTGAGTAAATTGGCCATTTTCATGCACTTTTAACCATTCCATAAATCTTGTGTTTTGGGCCCCTGGAAGCATGAAAATCACTTTAAACATGCTAATTTTAGCTCTAACACTGATGATCCACCTACAAATGTGAACTGACGTTCAAAAATAAAACATTTGAAAACGGACCATTTTCCACATTTCTGAAGCATGACGTAATGGGGGGGTGTTATCTCTTTTGTCGAAAATCAGCCGTTTTTGCTCGAACATTAAATGCCTCCAAATGGTATTTAATTAACTTCCCGAGCCCCTGGAAGCATGAAAATCACTTTAAACATGCTAATTTTAGCTCTAACACTGATGATCCACCTACAAATGTGAACTGACGTTCAAAAATAAAACATTTGAAAACGGACCATTTTCCACATTTCTGAAGCATGACGTAATGGGGGGGTGTTATCTCTTTTGTCGAAAATCAGCCGTTTTTGCTCGAACATTAAATGCCTCCAAATGGTATTTAATTAACTTCCCGGGGTGAAGAAACCCTTTTTGAGAACTCAGAGTGAGTAAATTGGCCATTTTCATGCACTTTTAACCATTCCATAAATCTTGTGTTTTGGGCCCCTGGAAGCATGAAAATCACTTTAAACATGCTAATTTTAGCTCTAACACTGATGATCCACCTACAAATGTGAACTGACGTTCAAAAATAAAACATTTGAAAACGGACCATTTTCCACATTTCTGAAGCATGACGTAATGGGGGGGTGTTATCTCTTTTGTCGAAAATCAGCCGTTTTTGCTCGAACCTTAAATGCCTCCAAATGGTATTTAATTAACTTCCCGGGGTGAAGAAACCCTTTTTGAGAACTCAGAGTGAGTAAATTGGCCATTTTCATGCACTTTTAACCATTCCATAAATCTTGTGTTTTGGGCCCCTGGAAGCATGAAAATCACTTTAAACATGCTAATTTTAGCTCTAACACTGATGATCCACCTACAAATGTGAACTGACGTTCAAAAATAAAACATTTGAAAACGGACCATTTTCCACATTTCTGAAGCATGACGTAATGGGGGGGTGTTATCTCTTTTGTCGAAAATCAGCCGTTTTTGCTCGAACATTAAATGCCTCCAAATGGTATTTAATTAACTTCCCGAGCCCCTGGAAGCATGAAAATCACTTTAAACATGCTAATTTTAGCTCTAACACTGATGATCCACCTACAAATGTGAACTGACGTTCAAAAATAAAACATTTGAAAACGGACCATTTTCCACATTTCTGAAGCATGACGTAATGGGGGGGTGTTATCTCTTTTGTCGAAAATCAGCCGTTTTTGCTCGAACATTAAATGCCTCCAAATGGTATTTAATTAACTTCCCGAGCCCCTGGAAGCATGAAAATCACTTTAAACATGCTAATTTTAGCTCTAACACTGATGATCCACCTACAAATGTGAACTGACGTTCAAAAATAAAACATTTGAAAACGGACCATTTTCCACATTTCTGAAGCATGACGTAATGGGGGGGGGGTTATCTCTTTTGTCGAAAATCAGCCGTTTTTGCTCGAACATTAAATGCCTCCAAATGGTATTTAATTAACTTCCCGAGCCCCTGGAAGCATGAAAATCACTTTAAACATGCTAATTTTAGCTCTAACACTGATGATCCACCTACAAATGTGAACTGACGTTCAAAAATAAAACATTTAAAAACGGACCATTTTCCACATTTCTGAAGCATGACGTAATGGGGGGGTGTTATCTCTTTTGTCGAAAATCAGCCGTTCTTGCTCGAACATTAAATGCCTCCAAATGGTATTTAATAACTTCCCGAGCCCCTGGAAGCATGAAAATCACTTTAAACATGCTAATTTTAGCTCTAACACTGATGATCCACCTACAAATGTGAACTGACGTTCAAAAATAAAACATTTGAAAACGGACCATTTTCCACATTTCTGAAGCATGACGTAATGGGGGGGTGTTATCTCTTTTGTCGAAAATCAGCCGTTTTTGCTCGAACATTAAATGCCTCCAAATGGTATTTAATTAACTTCCCGAGCCCCTGGAAGCATGAAAATCACTTTAAACATGCTAATTTTAGCTCTAACACTGATGATCCACCTACAAATGTGAACTGACGTTCAAAAATAAAACATTTGAAAACGGACCATTTTCCACATTTCTGAAGCATGACGTAATGGGGGGGTGTTATCTCTTTTGTCGAAAATCAGCCGTTTTTGCTCGAACATTAAATGCCTCCAAATGGTATTTAATTAACTTCCCGAGCCCCTGGAAGCATGAAAATCACTTTAAACATGCTAATTTTAGCTCTAACACTGATGATCCACCTACAAATGTGAACTGACGTTCAAAAATAAAACATTTGAAAACGGACCATTTTCCACATTTCTGAAGCATGACGTAATGGGGGGGTGTTATCTCTTTTGTCGAAAATCAGCCGTTTTTGCTCGAACATTAAATGCCTCCAAATGGTATTTAATTAACTTCCCGAGCCCCTGGAAGCATGAAAATCACTTTAAACATGCTAATTTTAGCTCTAACACTGATGATCCACCTACAAATGTGAACTGACGTTCAAAAATAAAACATTTGAAAACGGACCATTTTCCACATTTCTGAAGCATGACGTAATGGGGGGGTGTTATCTCTTTTGTCGAAAATCAGCCGTTTTTGCTCGAACATTAAATGCCTCCAAATGGTATTTAATTAACTTCCCGGGGTGAAGAAACCCTTTTTGAGAACTCAGAGTGAGTAAATTGGCCATTTTCATGCACTTTTAACCATTCCATAAATCTTGTGTTTTGGGCCCCTGGAAGCATGAAAATCACTTTAAACATGCTAATTTTAGCTCTAACACTGATGATCCACCTACAAATGTGAACTGACGTTCAAAAATAAAACATTTGAAAACGGACCATTTTCCACATTTCTGAAGCATGACGTAATGGGGGGGTGTTATCTCTTTTGTCGAAAATCAGCCGTTTTTGCTCGAACATTAAATGCCTCCAAATGGTATTTAATTAACTTCCCAGGGTGAAGAAACCCTTTTTGAGAACTCAGAGTGAGTAAATTGGCCATTTTCATGCACTTTTAACCATTCCATAAATCTTGTGTTTTGGGCCCCTGGAAGCATGAAAATCACTTTAAACATGCTAATTTTAGCTCTAACACTGATGATCCACCTACAAATGTGAACTGACGTTCAAAAATAAAACATTTGAAAACGGACCATTTTCCACATTTCTGAAGCATGACATAATGGGGGGGTGTTATCTCTTTTGTCGAAAATCAGCCGTTTTTGCTCGAACATTAAATACCTCCAAATGGTATTTAATTAACTTCCCGGGGTGAAGAAACCCTTTTTGAGAACTCAGAGTGAGTAAATTGGCCATTTTCATGCACTTTTAACCATTCCATAAATCTTGTGTTTTGGGCCCCTGGAAGCATGAAAATCACTTTAAACATGCTAATTTTAGCTCTAACACTGATGATCCACCTACAAATGTGAACTGACGTTCAAAAATAAAACATTTGAAAACGGACCATTTTCCACATTTCTGAAGCATGACGTAATGGGGGGGTGTTATCTCTTTTGTCGAAAATCAGCCGTTTTTGCTCGAACATTAAATGCCTCCAAATGGTATTTAATTAACTTCCCGAGCCCCTGGAAGCAAGAAAATCACTTTAAACATGCTAATTTTAGCTCTAACACTGATGATCCACCTACAAATGTGAACTGACGTTCAAAAATAAAACATTTGAAAACGGACCATTTTCCACATTTCTGAAGCATGACGTAATGGGGGGGTGTTATCTCTTTTGTCGAAAATCAGCCGTTTTTGCTCGAACATTAAATGCCTCCAAATGGTATTTAATTAACTTCCCGAGCCCCGGGAAGCATGAAAATCACTTTAAACATGCTAATTTTAGCTCTAACACTGATGATCCACCTACAAATGTGAACTGACGTTCAAAAATAAAACATTTGAAAACGGACCATTTTCCACATTTCTGAAGCATGACGTAATGGGGGGGTGTTATCTCTTTTGTCGAAAATCAGCCGTTTTTGCTCGAACATTAAATGCCTCCAAATGGTATTTAATTAACTTCCCGGGGTGAAGAAACCCTTTTTGAGAACTCAGAGTGAGTAAATTGGCCATTTTCATGCACTTTTAACCATTCCATAAATCTTGTGTTTTGGGCCCCTGGAAGCATGAAAATCACTTTAAACATGCTAATTTTAGCTCTAACACTGATGATCCACCTACAAATGTGAACTGACGTTCAAAAATAAAACATTTGAAAACGGACCATTTTCCACATTTCTGAAGCATGACGTAATGGGGGGGTGTTATCTCTTTTGTCGAAAATCAGCCGTTTTTGCTCGAACATTAAATGCCTCCAAATGGTATTTAATTAACTTCCCGAGCCCCTGGAAGCATGAAAATCACTTTAAACATGCTAATTTTAGCTCTAACACTGATGATCCACCTACAAATGTGAACTGACGTTCAAAAATAAAACATTTGAAAACGGACCATTTTCCACATTTCTGAAGCATGACGTAATGGGGGGGTGTTATCTCTTTTGTCGAAAATCAGCCGTTTTTGCTCGAACATTAAATACCTCCAAATGGTATTTAATTAACTTCCCGAGCCCCTGGAAGCATGAAAATCACTTTAAACATGCTAATTTTAGCTCTAACACTGATGATCCACCTACAAATGTGAACTGACGTTCAAAAATAAAACATTTGAAAACGGACCATTTTCCACATTTCTGAAGCATGACGTAATTGGGGGGTGTTATCTCTTTTGTCGAAAATCAGCCGTTTTTGCTCGAACATTAAATGCCTCCAAATGGTATTTAATTAACTTCCCGAGCCCCTGGAAGCATGAAAATCACTTTAAACATGCTAATTTTAGCTCTAACACTGATGATCCACCTACAAATGTGAACTGACGTTCAAAAATAAAACATTTGAAAACGGACCATTTTCCACATTTCTGAAGCATGGCGTAATGGGGGGGTGTTATCTCTTTTGTCGAAAATCAGCCGTTTTTGCTCGAACATTAAATGCCTCCAAATGGTATTTAATTAACTTCCCGAGCCCCTGGAAGCATGAAAATCACTTTAAACATGCTAATTTTAGCTCTAACACTGATGATCCACCTACAAATGTGAACTGACGTTCAAAAATAAAACATTTGAAAACGGACCATTTTCCACATTTCTGAAGCATGACGTAATGGGGGGTGTTATCTCTTTTGCGAAAATCAGCCGTTTTTGCTCGAACATTAAATGCCTCCAAATGGTATTTAATTAACTTCCCGAGCCCCTGGAAGCATGAAAATCACTTTAAACATGCTAATTTTAGCTCTAACACTGATGATCCACCTACAAATGTGAACTGACGTTCAAAAATAAAACATTTGAAAACGGACCATTTTCCACATTTCTGAAGCATGACGTAATGGGGGGGTGTTATCTCTTTTGTCGAAAATCAGCCGTTTTTGCTCGAACATTAAATGCCTCCAAATGGTATTTAATTAACTTCCCGGGGTGAAGAAACCCTTTTTGAGAACTCAGAGTGAGTAAATTGGCCATTTTCATGCACTTTTAACCATTCCATAAATCTTGTGTTTTGGGCCCCTGGAAGCATGAAAATCACTTTAAACATGCTAATTTTAGCTCTAACACTGATGATCCACCTACAAATGTGAACTGACGTTCAAAAATAAAACATTTGAAAACGGACCATTTTCCACATTTCTGAAGCATGACGTAATGCGGGGGTGTTATCTCTTTTGTCGAAAATCAGCCGTTTTTGCTCGAACATTAAATGCCTCCAAATGGTATTTAATTAACTTCCCGGGGTGAAGAAACCCTTTTTGAGAACTCAGAGTGAGTAAATTGGCCATTTTCATGCACTTTTAACCATTCCATAAATCTTGTGTTTTGGGCCCCTGGAAGCATGAAAATCACTTTAAACATGCTAATTTTAGCTCTAACACTGATGATCCACCTACAAATGTGAACTGACGTTCAAAAATAAAACATTTGAAAACGGACCATTTTCCACATTTCTGAAGCATGACGTAATGGGGGGGTGTTATCTCTTTTGTCGAAAATCAGCCGTTTTTGCTCGAACATTAAATGCCTCCAAATGGTATTTAATTAACTTCCCGAGCCCCTGGAAGCATGAAAATCACTTTAAACATGCTAATTTTAGCTCTAACACTGATGATCCACCTACAAATGTGAACTGACGTTCAAAAATAAAACATTTGAAAACGGACCATTTTCCACATTTCTGAAGCATGACGTAATGGGGGGGTGTTATCTCTTTTGTCGAAAATCAGCCGTTTTTGCTCGAACATTAAATGCCTCCAAATGGTATTTAATTAACTTCCCGAGCCCCTGGAAGCATGAAAATCACTTTAAACATGCTAATTTTAGCTCTAACACTGATGATCCACCTACAAATGTGAACTGACGTTCAAAAATAAAACATTTGAAAACGGACCATTTTCCACATTTCTGAAGCATGACGTAATGGGGGGGTGTTATCTCTTTTGTCGAAAATCAGCCGTTTTTGCTCGAACATTAAATGCCTCCAAATGGTATTTAATTAACTTCCCGAGCCCCTGGAAGCATGAAAATCACTTTAAACATGCTAATTTTAGCTCTAACACTGATGATCCACCTACAAATGTGAACTGACGTTCAAAAATAAAACATTTGAAAACGGACCATTTTCCACATTTCTGAAGCATGACGTAATGGGGGGGTGTTATCTCTTTTGTCGAAAATCAGCCGTTTTTGCTCGAACATTAAATGCCTCCAAATGGTATTTAATTAACTTCCCGAGCCCCTGGAAGCATGAAAATCACTTTAAACATGCTAATTTTAGCTCTAACACTGATGATCCACCTACAAATGTGAACTGACGTTCAAAAATAAAACATTTGAAAACGGACCATTTTCCACATTTCTGAAGCATGACGTAATGGGGGGGTGTTATCTCTTTTGTCAAAAATCAGCCGTTTTTGCTCGAACATTAAATGCCTCCAAATGGTATTTAATTAACTTCCCGAGCCCCTGGAAGCATGAAAATCACTTTAAACATGCTAATTTTAGCTCTAACACTGATGATCCACCTACAAATGTGAACTGACGTTCAAAAATAAAACATTTGAAAACGGACCATTTTCCACATTTCTGAAGCATGACGTAATGGGGGGGTGTTATCTCTTTTGTCGAAAATCAGCCGTTTTTGCTCGAACATTAAATGCCTCCAAATGGTATTTAATTAACTTCCCGAGCCCCTGGAAGCATGAAAATCACTTTAAACATGCTAATTTTAGCACTAACACTGATGATCCACCTACAAATGTGAACTGACGTTCAAAAATAAAACATTTGAAAACGGACCATTTTCCACATTTCTGAAGCATGACGTAATGGGGGGGTGTTATCTCTTTTGTCGAAAATCAGCCGTTTTTGCTCGAACATTAAATGCCTCCAAATGGTATTTAATTAACTTCCCGAGCCCCTGGAAGCATGAAAATCACTTTAAACATGCTAATTTTAGCTCTAACACTGATGATCCACCTACAAATGTGAACTGACGTTCAAAAATAAAACATTTGAAAACGGACCATTTTCCACATTTCTGAAGCATGACGTAATGGGGGGGTGTTATCTCTTTTGTCGAAAATCAGCCGTTTTTGCTCGAACATTAAATGCCTCCAAATGGTATTTAATTAACTTCCCGAGCCCCTGGAAGCATGAAAATCACTTTAAACATGCTAATTTTAGCTCTAACACTGATGATCCACCTACAAATGTGAACTGACGTTCAAAAATAAAACATTTGAAAACGGACCATTTTCCACATTTCTGAAGCATGACGTAATGGGGGGGTGTTATCTCTTTTGTCGAAAATCAGCCGTTTTTGCTCGAACATTAAATGCCTCCAAATGGTATTTAATTAACTTCCCGAGCCCCTGGAAGCATGAAAATCACTTTAAACATGCTAATTTTAGCTCTAACACTGATGATCCACCTACAAATGTGAACTGACGTTCAAAAATAAAACATTTGAAAACGGACCATTTTCCACATTTCTGAAGCATGACGTAATGGGGGGGGTGTTATCTCTTTTGTCGAAAATCAGCCGTTTTTGCTCGAACATTAAATGCCTCCAAATGGTATTTAATTAACTTCCCGGGGTGAAGAAACCCTTTTTGAGAACTCAGAGTGAGTAAATTGGCCATTTTCATGCACTTTTAACCATTCCATAAATCTTGTGTTTTGGGCCCCTGGAAGCATGAAAATCACTTTAAACATGCTAATTTTAGCTCTAACACTGATGATCCACCTACAAATGTGAACTGACGTTCAAAAATAAAACATTTGAAAACGGACCATTTTCCACATTTCTGAAGCATGACGTAATGGGGGGGTGTTATCTCTTTTGTCGAAAATCAGCCGTTTTTGCTCGAACATTAAATGCCTCCAAATGGTATTTAATTAACTTCCCGGGGTGAAGAAACCCTTTTTGAGAACTCAGAGTGAGTAAATTGGCCATTTTCATGCACTTTTAACCATTCCATAAATCTTGTGTTTTGGGCCCCTGGAAGCATGAAAATCACTTTAAACATGCTAATTTTAGCTCTAACACTGATGATCCACCTACAAATGTGAACTGACGTTCAAAAATAAAACATTTGAAAACGGACCATTTTCCACATTTCTGAAGCATGACGTAATGGGGGGGTGTTATCTCTTTTGTCGAAAATCAGCCGTTTTTGCTCGAACATTAAATGCCTCCAAATGGTATTTAATTAACTTCCCGAGCCCCTGGAAGCATGAAAATCACTTTAAACATGCTAATTTTAGCTCTAACACTGATGATCCACCTACAAATGTGAACTGACGTTCAAAAATAAAACATTTGAAAACGGACCATTTTCCACATTTCTGAAGCATGACGTAATGGGGGGGTGTTATCTCTTTTGTCGAAAATCAGCCGTTTTTGCTCGAACATTAAATGCCTCCAAATGGTATTTAATTAACTTCCCGAGCCCCTGGAAGCATGAAAATCACTTTAAACATGCTAATTTTAGCTCTAACACTGATGATCCACCTACAAATGTGAACTGACGTTCAAAAATAAAACATTTGAAAACGGACCATTTTCCACATTTCTGAAGCATGACGTAATGGGGGGTGTTATCTCTTTTGTCGAAAATCAGCCGTTTTTGCTCGAACATTAAATGCCTCCAAATGGTATTTAATTAACTTCCCGAGCCCCTGGAAGCATGAAAATCACTTTAAACATGCTAATTTTAGCTCTAACACTGATGATCCACCTACAAATGTGAACTGACGTTCAAAAATAAAACATTTGAAAACGGACCATTTTCCACATTTCTGAAGCATGACGTAATGGGGGGGTGTTATCTCTTTTGTCGAAAATCAACCGTTTTTGCTCGAACATTAAATGCCTCCAAATGGTATTTAATTAACTTCCCGGGGTGAAGAAACCCTTTTTGAGAACTCAGAGTGAGTAAATTGGCCATTTTCATGCACTTTTAACCATTCCATAAATCTTGTGTTTTGGGCCCCTGGAAGCATGAAAATCACTTTAAACATGCTAATTTTAGCTCTAACACTGATGATCCACCTACAAATGTGAACTGACGTTCAAAAATAAAACATTTGAAAACGGACCATTTTCCACATTTCTGAAGCATGACGTAATGGGGGGGTGTTATCTCTTTTGTCGAAAATCAGCCGTTTTTGCTCGAACATTAAATGCCTCCAAATGGTATTTAATTAACTTCCCGAGCCCCTGGAAGCATGAAAATCACTTTAAACATGCTAATTTTAGCTCTAACACTGATGATCCACCTACAAATGTGAACTGACGTTCAAAAATAAAACATTTGAAAACGGACCATTTTCCACATTTCTGAAGCATGACGTAATGGGGGGGGTGTTATCTCTTTTGTCGAAAATCAGCCGTTTTTGCTCGAACATTAAATGCCTCCAAATGGTATTTAATTAACTTCCCGAGCCCCTGGAAGCATGAAAATCACTTTAAACATGCTAATTTTAGCTCTAACACTGATGATCCACCTACAAATGTGAACTGACGTTCAAAAATAAAACATTTGAAAACGGACCATTTTCCACATTTCTGAAGCATGACGTAATGGGGGGGTGTTATCTCTTTTGTCGAAAATCAGCCGTTTTTGCTCAAACATTAAATGCCTCCAAATGGTATTTAATTAACTTCCCGGGGTGAAGAAACCCTTTTTGAGAACTCAGAGTGAGTAAATTGGCCATTTTCATGCACTTTTAACCATTCCATAAATCTTGTGTTTTGGGCCCCTGGAAGCATGAAAATCACTTTAAACATGCTAATTTTAGCTCTAACACTGATGATCCACCTACAAATGTGAACTGACGTTCAAAAATAAAACATTTGAAAACGGACCATTTTCCACATTTCTGAAGCATGACGTAATGGGGGGGTGTTATCTCTTTTGTCGAAAATCAGCCGTTTTTGCTCGAACATTAAATGCCTCCAAATGGTATTTAATTAACTTCCCGAGCCCCTGGAAGCATGAAAATCACTTTAAACATGCTAATTTTAGCTCTAACACTGATGATCCACCTACAAATGTGAACTGACGTTCAAAAATAAAACATTTGAAAACGGACCATTTTCCACATTTCTGAAGCATGACGTAATGGGGGGGTGTTATCTCTTTTGTCGAAAATCAGCCGTTTTTGCTCGAACATTAAATGCCTCCAAATGGTATTTAATTAACTTCCCGAGCCCCTGGAAGCATGAAAATCACTTTAAACATGCTAATTTTAGCTCTAACACTGATGATCCACCTACAAATGTGAACTGACGTTCAAAAATAAAACATTTGAAAACGGACCATTTTCCACATTTCTGAAGCATGACGTAATGGGGGGGTGTTATCTCTTTTGTCGAAAATCAGCCGTTTTTGCTCGAACATTAAATGCCTCCAAATGGTATTTAATTAACTTCCCGGGGTGAAGAAACCCTTTTTGAGAACTCAGAGTGAGTAAATTGGCCATTTTCATGCACTTTTAACCATTCCATAAATCTTGTGTTTTGGGCCCCTGGAAGCATGAAAATCACTTTAAACATGCTAATTTTAGCTCTAACACTGATGATCCACCTACAAATGTGAACTGACGTTCAAAAATAAAACATTTGAAAACGGACCATTTTCCACATTTCTGAAGCATGACGTAATGGGGGGGTGTTATCTCTTTTGTCGAAAATCAGCCGTTTTTGCTCGAACATTAAATGCCTCCAAATGGTATTTAATTAACTTCCCGAGCCCCTGGAAGCATGAAAATCACTTTAAACATGCTAATTTTAGCTCTAACACTGATGATCCACCTACAAATGTGAACTGACGTTCAAAAATAAAACATTTGAAAACGGACCATTTTCCACATTTCTGAAGCATGACGTAATGGGGGGTGTTATCTCTTTTGTCGAAAATCAGCCGTTTTTGCTCGAACATTAAATGCCTCCAAATGGTATTTAATTAACTTCCCGAGCCCCTGGAAGCATGAAAATCACTTTAAACATGCTAATTTTAGCTCTAACACTGATGATCCACCTACAAATGTGAACTGACGTTCAAAAATAAAACATTTGAAAACGGACCATTTTCCACATTTCTGAAGCATGACGTAATGGGGGGGTGTTATCTCTTTTGTCGAAAATCAGCCGTTTTTGCTCGAACATTAAATGCCTCCAAATGGTATTTAATTAACTTCCCGGGGTGAAGAAACCCTTTTTGAGAACTCAGAGTGAGTAAATTGGCCATTTTCATGCACTTTTAACCATTCCATAAATCTTGTGTTTTGGGCCCCTGGAAGCATGAAAATCACTTTAAACATGCTAATTTTAGCTCTAACACTGATGATCCACCTACAAATGTGAACTGACGTTCAAAAATAAAACATTTGAAAACGGACCATTTTCCACATTTCTGAAGCATGACGTAATGGGGGGTGTTATCTCTTTTGTCGAAAATCAGCCGTTTTTGCTCGAACATTAAATGCCTCCAAATGGTATTTAATTAACTTCCCGAGCCCCTGGAAGCATGAAAATCACTTTAAACATGCTAATTTTAGCTCTAACACTGATGATCCACCTACAAATGTGAACTGACGTTCAAAAATAAAACATTTGAAAACGGACCATTTTCCACATTTCTGAAGCATGACGTAATGGGGGGGTGTTATCTCTTTTGTCGAAAATCAGCCGTTTTTGCTCGAACATTAAATGCCTCCAAATGGTATTTAATTAACTTCCCGAGCCCCTGGAAGCATGAAAATGACTTTAAACATGCTAATTTTAGCTCTAACACTGATGATCCACCTACAAATGTGAACTGACGTTCAAAAATAAAACATTTGAAAACGGACCATTTTCCACATTTCTGAAGCATGACGTAATGGGGGGGTGTTATCTCTTTTGTCGAAAATCAGCCGTTTTTGCTCGAACATTAAATGCCTCCAAATGGTATTTAATTAACTTCCCGAGCCCCTGGAAGCATGAAAATCACTTTAAACATGCTAATTTTAGCTCTAACACTGATGATCCACCTACAAATGTGAACTGACGTTCAAAAATAAAACATTTGAAAACGGACCATTTTCCACATTTCTGAAGCATGACGTAATGGGGGGGTGTTATCTCTTTTGTCGAAAATCAGCCGTTTTTGCTCGAACATTAAATGCCTCCAAATGGTATTTAATTACCTTCCCGAGCCCCTGGAAGCATGAAAATCACTTTAAACATGCTAATTTTAGCTCTAACACTGATGATCCACCTACAAATGTGAACTGACGTTCAAAAATAAAACATTTGAAAACGGACCATTTTCCACATTTCTGAAGCATGACGTAATGGGGGGGTGTTATCTCTTTTGTCGAAAATCAGCCGTTTTTGCTCGAACATTAAATGCCTCCAAATGGTATTTAATTAACTTCCCGAGCCCCTGGAAGCATGAAAATCACTTTAAACATGCTAATTTTAGCTCTAACACTGATGATCCACCTACAAATGTGAACTGATGTTCAAAAATAAAACATTTGAAAACGGACCATTTTCCACATTTCTGAAGCATGACGTAATGGGGGGGTGTTATCTCTTTTGTCGAAAATCAGCCGTTTTTGCTCGAACATTAAATGCCTCCAAATAGTATTTAATTAACTTCCCGAGCCCCTGGAAGCATGAAAATCACTTTAAACATGCTAATTTTAGCTCTAACACTGATGATCCACCTACAAATGTGAACTGACGTTCAAAAATAAAACATTTGAAAACGGACCATTTTCCACATTTCTGAAGCATGACGTAATGGGGGGGTGTTATCTCTTTTGTCGAAAATCAGCCGTTTTTGCTCGAACATTAAATGCCTCCAAATGGTATTTAATTAACTTCCCGAGCCCCTGGAAGCATGAAAATCACTTTAAACATGCTAATTTTAGCTCTAACACTGATGATCCACCTACAAATGTGAACTGACGTTCAAAAATAAAACATTTGAAAACGGACCATTTTCCACATTTCTGAAGCATGACGTAATGGGGGGGTGTTATCTCTTTTGTCGAAAATCAGCCGTTTTTGCTCGAACATTAAATGCCTCCAAATGGTATTTAATTAACTTCCCGAGCCCCTGGAAGCATGAAAATCACTTTAAACATGCTAATTTTAGCTCTAACACTGATGATCCTCCTACAAATGTGAACTGACGTTCAAAAATAAAACATTTGAAAACGGACCATTTTCCACATTTCTGAAGCATGACGTAATGGGGGGGTGTTATCTCTTTTGTCGAAAATCAGCCGTTTTTGCTCGAACATTAAATGCCTCCAAATGGTATTTAATTAACTTCCCGGGGTGAAGAAACTCTTTTTGAGAACTCAGAGTGAGTAAATTGGCCATTTTCATGCACTTTTAACCATTCCATAAATCTTGTGTTTTGGGCCCCTGGAAGCATGAAAATCACTTTAAACATGCTAATTTTAGCTCTAACACTGATGATCCACCTACAAATGTGAACTGACGTTCAAAAATAAAACATTTGAAAACGGACCATTTTCCACATTTCTGAAGCATGACGTAATGGGGGGGTGTTATCTCTTTTGTCGAAAATCAGCCGTTTTTGCTCGAACATTAAATGCCTCCAAATGGTATTTAATTAACTTCCCGAGCCCCTGGAAGCATGAAAAATCACTTTAAACATGCTAATTTTAGCTCTAACACTGATGATCCACCTACAAATGTGAACTGACGTTCAAAAATAAAACATTTGAAAACGGACCATTTTCCACATTTCTGAAGCATGACGTAATGGGGGGGTGTTATCTCTTTTGTCGAAAATCAGCCGTTTTTGCTCGAACATTAAATGCCTCCAAATGGTATTTAATTAACTTCCCGAGCCCCTGGAAGCATGAAAATCACTTTAAACATGCTAATTTTAGCTCTAACACTGATGATCCACCTACAAATGTGAACTGACGTTCAAAAATAAAACATTTGAAAACGGACCATTTTCCACATTTCTGAAGCATGACGTAATGGGGGGGTGTTATCTCTTTTGTCGAAAATCAGCCGTTTTTGCTCGAACATTAAATGCCTCCAAATGGTATTTAATTAACTTCCCGAGCCCCTGGAAGCATGAAAATCACTATAAACATGCTAATTTTAGCTCTAACACTGATGATCCACCTACAAATGTGAACTGACGTTCAAAAATAAAACATTTGAAAATGGACCATTTTCCACATTTCTGAAGCATGACGTAATGGGGGGGTGTTATCTCTTTTGTCGAAAATCAGCCGTTTTTGCTCGAACATTAAATGCCTCCAAATGGTATTTAATTAACTTCCCGGGGTGAAGAAACCCTTTTTGAGAACTCAGAGTGAGTAAATTGGCCATTTTCATGCACTTTTAACCATTCCATAAATCTTGTGTTTTGGGCCCCTGGAAGCATGAAAATCACTTTAAACATGCTAATTTTAGCTCTAACACTGATGATCCACCTACAAATGTGAACTGACGTTCAAAAATAAAACATTTGAAAACGGACCATTTTCCACATTTCTGAAGCATGACGTAATGGGGGGGTGTTATCTCTTTTGTCGAAAATCAGCCGTTTTTTGCTCGAACATTAAATGCCTCCAAATGGTATTTAATTAACTTCCTGGGGTGAAGAAACCCTTTTTGAGAACTCAGAGTGAGTAAATTGGCCATTTTCATGCACTTTTAACCATTCCATAAATCTTGTGTTTTGGGCCCCTGGAAGCATGAAAATCACTTTAAACATGCTAATTTTAGCTCTAACACTGATGATCCACCTACAAATGTGAACTGACGTTCAAAAATAAAACATTTGAAAACGGACCATTTTCCACATTTCTGAAGCATGACGTAATGGGGGGGTGTTATCTCTTTTGTCGAAAATCAGCCGTTTTTGCTCGAACATTAAATGCCTCCAAATGGTATTTAATTAACTTCCCGGGGTGAAGAAACCCTTTTTGAGAACTCAGAGTGAGTAAATTGGCCATTTTCATGCACTTTTAACCATTCCATAAATCTTGTGTTTTGGGCCCCTGGAAGCATGAAAATCACTTTAAACATGCTAATTTTAGCTCTAACACTGATGATCCACCTACAAATGTGAACTGACGTTCAAAAATAAAACATTTGAAAACGGACCATTTTCCACATTTCTGAAGCATGACGTAATGGGGGGGTGTTATCTCTTTTGTCGAAAATCAGCCGTTTTTGCTCGAACATTAAATGCCTCCAAATGGTATTTAATTAACTTCCCGAGCCCCTGGAAGCATGAAAATCACTTTAAACATGCTAATTTTAGCTCTAACACTGATGATCCACCTACAAATGTGAACTGACGTTCAAAAATAAAACATTTGAAAACGGACCATTTTCCACATTTCTGAAGCATGACGTAATGGGGGGGTGTTATCTCTTTTGTCGAAAATCAGCCGTTTTTGCTCGAACATTAAATGCCTCCAAATGGTATTTAATTAACTTCCCGAGCCCCTGGAAGCATGAAAATCACTTTAAACATGCTAATTTTAGCTCTAACACTGATGATCCACCTACAAATGTGAACTGACGTTCAAAAATAAAACATTTGAAAACGGACCATTTTCCACATTTCTGAAGCATGACGTAATGGGGGGGTGTTATCTCTTTTGTCGAAAATCAGCCGTTTTTGCTCGAACATTAAATGCCTCCAAATGGTATTTAATTAACTTCCCGAGCCCCTGGAAGCATGAAAATCACTTTAAACATGCTAATTTTAGCTCTAACACTGATGATCCACCTACAAATGTGAACTGACGTTCAAAAATAAAACATTTGAAAACGGACCATTTTCCACATTTCTGAAGCATGACGTAATGGGGGGGTGTTATCTCTTTTGTCGAAAATCAGCCGTTTTTGCTCGAACATTAAATGCCTCCAAATGGTATTTAATTAACTTCCCGAGCCCCTGGAAGCATGAAAATCACTTTAAACATGCTAATTTTAGCTCTAACACTGATGATCCACCTACAAATGTGAACTGACGTTCAAAAATAAAACATTTGAAAACGGACCATTTTCCACATTTCTGAAGCATGACGTAATGGGGGGGTGTTATCTCTTTTGTCGAAAATCAGCCGTTTTTGCTCGAACATTAAATGCCTCCAAATGGTATTTAATTAACTTCCCGGGGTGAAGAAACCCTTTTTGAGAACTCAGAGTGAGTAAATTGGCCATTTTCATGCACTTTTAACCATTCCATAAATCTTGTGTTTTGGGCCCCTGGAAGCATGAAAATCACTTTAAACATGCTAATTTTAGCTCTAACACTGATGATCCACCTACAAATGTGAACTGACGTTCAAAAATAAAACATTTGAAAACGGACCATTTTCCACATTTCTGAAGCATGACGTAATGGGGGGGTGTTATCTCTTTTGTCGAAAATCAGCCGTTTTTGCTCGAACATTAAATGCCTCCAAATGGTATTTAATTAACTTCCCGAGCCCCTGGAAGCATGAAAATCACTTTAAACATGCTAATTTTAGCTCTAACACTGATGATCCACCTACAAATGTGAACTGACGTTCAAAAATAAAACATTTGAAAACGGACCATTTTCCACATTTCTGAAGCATGACGTAATGGGGGGGTGTTATCTCTTTTGTCGAAAATCAGCCGTTTTTGCTCGAACATTAAATGCCTCCAAATGGTATTTAATTAACTTCCCGAGCCCCTGGAAGCATGAAAATCACTTTAAACATGCTAATTTTAGCTCTAACACTGATGATCCACCTACAAATGTGAACTGACGTTCAAAAATAAAACATTTGAAAACGGACCATTTTCCACATTTCTGAAGCATGACGTAATGGGGGGGTGTTATCTCTTTTGTCGAAAATCAGCCGTTTTTGCTCGAACATTAAATGCCTCCAAATGGTATTTCATTAACTTCCCGGGGTGAAGAAACCCTTTTTGAGAACTCAGAGTGAGTAAATTGGCCATTTTCATGCACTTTTAACCATTCCATAAATCTTGTGTTTTGGGCCCCTGGAAGCATGAAAATCACTTTAAACATGCTAATTTTAGCTCTAACACTGATGATCCACCTACAAATGTGAACTGACGTTCAAAAATAAAACATTTGAAAACGGACCATTTTCCACATTTCTGAAGCATGACGTAATGGGGGGTGTTATCTCTTTTGTCGAAAATCAGCCGTTTTTGCTCGAACATTAAATGCCTCCAAATGGTATTTAATTAACTTCCCGAGCCCCTGGAAGCATGAAAATCACTTTAAACATGCTAATTTTAGCTCTAACACTGATGATCCACCTACAAATGTGAACTGACGTTCAAAAATAAAACATTTGAAAACGGACCATTTTCCACATTTCTGAAGCATGACGTAATGGGGGGGTGTTATCTCTTTTGTCGAAAATCAGCCGTTTTTGCTCGAACATTAAATGCCTCCAAATGGTATTTAATTAACTTCCCGGGGTGAAGAAACCCTTTTTGAGAACTCAGAGTGAGTAAATTGGCCATTTTCATGCACTTTTAACCATTCCATAAATCTTGTGTTTTGGGCCCCTGGAAGCATGAAAATCACTTTAAACATGCTAATTTTAGCTCTAACACTGATGATCCACCTACAAATGTGAACTGACGTTCAAAAATAAAACATTTGAAAACGGACCATTTTCCACATTTCTGAAGCATGACGTAATGGGGGGGTGTTATCTCTTTTGTCGAAAATCAGCCGTTTTTGCTCGAACATTAAATGCCTCCAAATGGTATTTAATTAACTTCCCGAGCCCCTGGAAGCATGAAAATCACTTTAAACATGCTAATTTTAGCTCTAACACTGATGATCCACCTACAAATGTGAACTGACGTTCAAAAATAAAACATTTGAAAACGGACCATTTTCCACATTTCTGAAGCATGACGTAATGGGGGGGTGTTATCTCTTTTGTCGAAAATCAGCCGTTTTTGCTCGAACATTAAATGCCTCCAAATGGTATTTAATTAACTTCCCGAGCCCCTGGAAGCATGAAAATCACTTTAAACATGCTAATTTTAGCTCTAACACTGATGATCCACCTACAAATGTGAACTGACGTTCAAAAATAAAACATTTGAAAACGGACCATTTTCCACATTTCTGAAGCATGACGTAATGGGGGGGTGTTATCTCTTTTGTCGAAAATCAGCCGTTTTTGCTCGAACATTAAATGCCTCCAAATGGTATTTAATTAACTTCCCGGGGTGAAGAAACCCTTTTTGAGAACTCAGAGTGAGTAAATTGGCCATTTTCATGCACTTTTAACCATTCCATAAATCTTGTGTTTTGGGCCCCTGGAAGCATGAAAATCACTTTAAACATGCTAATTTTAGCTCTAACACTGATGATCCACCTACAAATGTGAACTGACGTTCAAAAATAAAACATTTGAAAACGGACCATTTTCCACATTTCTGAAGCATGACGTAATGGGGGGGTGTTATCTCTTTTGTCGAAAATCAGCCGTTTTTGCTCGAACATTAAATGCCTCCAAATGGTATTTAATTAACTTCCCGGGGTGAAGAAACCCTTTTTGAGAACTCAGAGTGAGTAAATTGGCCATTTTCATGCACTTTTAACCATTCCATAAATCTTGTGTTTTGGGCCCCTGGAAGCATGAAAATCACTTTAAACATGCTAATTTTAGCTCTAACACTGATGATCCACCTACAAATGTGAACTGACGTTCAAAAAATAAAAACATTTGAAAACGGACCATTTTCCACATTTCTGAAGCATGACGTAATGGGGGGGTGTTATCTCTTTTGTCGAAAATCAGCCGTTTTTGCTCGAACATTAAATGCCTCCAAATGGTATTTAATTAACTTCCCGAGCCCCTGGAAGCATGAAAATCACTTTAAACATGCTAATTGTAGCTCTAACACTGATGATCCACCTACAAATGTGAACTGACGTTCAAAAATAAAACATTT